>NW_025334427.1:0-31131 GCF_014858855.1 Bufo gargarizans
TCAGTGCGGGTGCAATGCGTTCACCTAACGCATTGCACCCATGCGGAAATCTCGCCCGTGTGAAAGGGGCCTTAGGTAGGGTCTCATTTTTTGCAGGATGAGATGACTGTTTGATTGATACCATTATGGGGCACATATGACTTTTTCATTGCTTGGTATTACACTTTGTGATGTAAGGTGATAAAAAATTTGTTATTTTGGGCACATTTATATATATTTTTGTTTTATGGAGCTAACTATATGGGTTGGATCACATGCTATTTTTCTAGAGCAGGTTGTTACGGACATGACGATATCTAATATGTGCATTTTTAAAACTTTATTTTATTCAATATGAGCATGTTTGGGAAAAAAATCATTGGCTTGTGCAGGGGCTCATTTTTTTTTGTGGGATGAGGTCACGGTTTAATTGGTGCTAATTTTGGATACATATGACTTTTTTGATCACTTTTTATACCATTTTGTGGAAAGTAGGCAAAATTGCAATTCCATCAGTTTTTCTTTTTTTTATGGTGTTCACCATGCGGTAAAAGATGATCCTTTTATAGATCAGGTCCTTACGGACGCAACGATACCAAACATGTTTAGTGTTTTTTATTTTTTACATTCTTAACCAATTATGTGTGGATATAGGAAGTTTTTTTTGTTTTTTACTTTTTTATTTATTTTTTGGGACCCAGACCCACTTGGTCTGACAGCTTACAATACACTGCAGTACACAGTATATAGTGTACTGCAGTGTATTGAACTCGCATTAAAGCCTCATGCACACGTCCGTGGAACACGGACCGTGAGATACCGGCCTGGATTTCTGCTGAGTGCAGGAGCGCACGGCGCCATTGGTTGCTATGACGCCGTGCGCTTCATGCAACTGCTGCTGTACAGTAATACACTCGTATTTAGCAACAGCCTGATCAGGCTTAGATATACCACAGCAAGCCGGATGTCTGTGAAGGCGTCCGGTTGCCATGGTAACCATCGGTACGCTGCCACAGCGCAGCGGCCCGATATGAGGGAGGGAGCTCCCTCCCTCATTTTACCCTTCAAGCATCGGGCCGCTGGTCCCTAAGGACCACGGCATAGAAGGGATTAAACGGCCGACATCGGTGCCAGCACCGATGTCGTCCGTTTCAAGCAGAGTGTTAGCTGGACATTAAAGCTAACACTCTGCCCGCTGCCACTCTGCCATCCTGAAAGAGAGAAGTGGGGGTGCTGCACGCTCTGCCGTCTTGAAGGGGGAGGGTGGGGGGTCTGTACGCTCTGCATCTTGAAAAGGGGGGCTAGCGGGCGTGTTGTGTGCGGGGGGCATTAACCCTTCAAGCATTGGGCCGCTTCCAGGGCAGAGTAGCGGCCTGATGGTTAGCCCCTTCCAGACACCGGTCCTTAAGGACTGCGGCATGGAAGGGGTTAAAAGGCACAGATGTCGGCCGTTTCAAGCAAAGTGTTAACTGGACATTACAGCTAATACTCTGCCCACTGCCATCCTGAAAGTCAGGCTGCAGGGAAACTTGCGTGTAGCGCTGTGTCCATGTGGAGCGCTGTGTCCAGATTGGACGCCGCACATGCCAAGTGCAAAACTGGTGACACAGCGCACTCACACAGGGATTTTATGATAGATAGATAGATATATATATATATATATATCTATGTATATGTATACACACAAATATGATCAAACCATTGGCGTATAACGTGGTGCTAAGCCACACCCCCAACTAATCATGCAATAATTAAAATCGAGGTTACATGTTCAATTCATCGCGATTTTCATTTTTGTCATAGTTGCCCAGCCCTATTAAATGACCTAAACCACTGCGCTTTCTGACCTTAGGAGTCCGGTGGACAGTCCTAATCAATGACTGAAGGACCACCCACCGGACTCCTAAGCCCAGAATATAAATTTACAAGTTACAGGAATCTTTTCCCACTAAACTATAAATCAGTCTGCTCGGCTCACCCTGCACATCAGGTTCCCTTTAAAAAAAAAGCACGTCAGTGTCCAGGGGAGCGCAGTGTTCCTTTGGGGCCACACTAACCGAGACTGAAAAGCTGTTCACCGTGTCCTCTCCACCGACTCACCTCATCTCTCAACTATATCAGAATTTATTGACTGGTTCATATAAAGACAATCCGAGCTTTATCGCTGGATGGGAATTGGAACTAGGAACCACCATCGAAAGAGCGGATTTACAAAAAGCATTTCTATTTTCCCATAAGCTTTCTATGGCTTGTGCCGCCCAAGAAAAAAAACAAAAACGATAAGATCTTATCACGTTGGTACAGATATCCGGTGAGATTACATAGAATCTTTCCCTCAGTTTCAGATTTATGTTGGCGCTGCAACAGGGAAAAAGGTACAATGCTACACGTTTGGTGGGGGTGTGACTTAATCAAGACCTTTGGGACTCGATATTTAAAATTTTTCACAATATCTCATGGAAAACAGTTGATCATTCCCCTCAAATAGCGCTCCTCTCCATCCTTCCGGGCTCTATTTCATCCCAAAAAGGGAGCCTGCTGAGATTCTGTATTACGGCCGCTAGAGCAGTAATTCCTAGACATTGGCATTCGGCGCATGTGCAGTGGGTTCCAGGAAATGCAGGAGATAGCTAGGATGGAGGAAATTGCCGCTAGGATGGAGGAAATTGCCGCGGAAGCCTCAGACCAGTCCTCCAAATACCTTAAGACCTGGGCTCGTTGGAATCCCCGGACTTTTTTTTCCCTAATCTGTTCTCAGCTGAGCTCAGAGATCAACATATAATATACGGTACCTAATTAAGACTTACTTCTTCCCCCTTCCCTCTCCTGCTCCGCTCCCCTTTTCCCCATCCTTCTCTGCCTATTTTCTCCCATCTCTTTCCAATCACTACTTGATTCCTTTCCTCTTCATTTCTCATAATTAATTGTTTAAAGGCCAAATTAGTGTGCTGTTTATCCTTTTACTGTGGTGTAACGTAACCTTAACTCTTACTGATATATAGTACCAGTTCTTAGAACACTTATTTAAAATGCGTTTTATTGCCTTATTGTACTTTTGACTTACTGAAAAGTTCAATAAAATCTGCTTAAACATAAAAAAGCACGTCAGTAGGATGAAACCTACTAAAGCAGGCATACTGCCTCATAGGGATGATCCTGCCGATTAAAATGATACCTGCGGCGTTCCCAAGCAAAAATACCTTTATTCAAATGAGCCCTTCAGTGCACCAGCAATGGATAGCTGAGGTGCAATCAAGTGGATAGGCCCCACCCCTCAGTGCACTAAAGCCCTAATTTGCATAAATATTGAAAGTATATTTTTTTCCCCTGGGGGAACACCAAAACCGATTTTCACAAGGCAGCTATCATTTTAATTAGCATGACCGACCCCACCAGGAAGCATGTCTGGTTGATCCGGCAGATAAAAATAAAATCGTTGTCAGCCTATTAAGATTTTCAGGCCATGATGTCCAGCTCTATTCAGAGAGCCCTTATTTAGGGAAACCTCGTGGAGATGACCCACCGAGTCGCCTCTGTGCCGTCATGTGAGACGTGAAGTAATATCCCAACGAGTTGGGCAAGTACAAGTCAAATCTGTACATCAGTGTGAAATCTGTGATTAATATATAAGCACCTGGCTTAATTTTGTCATTGAACTAATTTGACATTCTTGATTGTCTCGCTGACCTATATTGTGAGTAAATCTCCCAAAATGAAAACTGTTGGCATTAATAGTGAACAACTGCCTTGATTGTTTGCAGCGATTAAGGAGGCTTTAGGTTGCCTGAGGGATTGCTACTAAAACTGTCCTGCTCGCTGGAAATTAATCCCCCTACCCAGAACCCCACTGAAATGTGATCCACGGCTGTGACTGAAACAAAGAGGATGGACACGAGCCTCCCGAATGCTCACCGCACCCTGGACCGATGTCAAAAAGTCACCTCTAGGAATGATCAGCCATAAACCCATACGATAGGCCAGTCCAGTAGAATGGGAAAAGGACGCCTCGGGGGCCACAATATATGGACTACATGTGGACAGGTGACCTTAGTTGATAAGACCACAGGTTCTCTCTCAAGCCTATGCACATGATGAGGAGCGGTGGTGGACCCTGTCCTGCAGCTACAGTATGATGGAATGCTGATGATGTCACTAGTCCTAACTGAGGACGTCTGATTCTGGGACAACCAGGACTTGGTCACATCGAGAAAATTCTTTCCAGAAAGAACTTCACAATCCTCTCAGGGAGTGCTTTGGTTTGCACAGAAGAAGATTACAGGTGATCCTATAGCATGACCACGCTTGTTCTTAAAGGGGTATTCCCATCACAGACAATGGGGGCTTATCGCTAGGATATGCCCCCATTGTCTGACCGGTGTGGGTTCCACATTTACACCGAGAACGGAGCGGGGAGAGTGGTGGCCGGCCACCGCCAAACCCTCTCGCCATACAAGTGAATGGGAGCGCACTGACTGCCGTGGCGCGGCCACCGCTCCCATTCATTTCTACGGGGCCGCTAAAATAGCGCATGGCTCAGCTATTTTAGTCGGCCCCGTAGAAATGAATGGGAGCGGTGGCCGCGCCACGGCAGTCAGTGCGCTCCCATTCACTTGTATGGCGAGAGGGTTTGGCGGTGGCCGGCCACCACTCTCCCCGCTCCGTTCTCGGTGTAAATGTGGAACCCACACCGGTCAGACAATGGGGGCATATCCTAGCGATAAGCCCCCATTGTCTGTGATGGGAATACCCCTTTAAGAACAAGCGTGGTCATGCTATAGGATCACCTGTAATCTTCTTCTGTGCAAACCAAAGCACTCCCTGAGAGGATTGTGAAGTTCTTTCTGGAAAGAATTTTCTCGATGTGACCAAGTCCTGGTTGTCCCAGAATCAGACGTCCTCAGTTAGGACTAGTGACATCATCAGCATTCCATCATACTGTAGCTGCAGGACAGGGTCCACCACCGCTCCTCATCATGTGCATAGGCTTGAGAGAGAACCTGTGGTCTTATCAACTAAGGTCACCTGTCCACATGTAGTCCATATATTGTGGCCCCCGAGGCGTCCTTTTCCCATTCTACTGGACTGGCCTATCGTATGGGTTTATGGCTGATCATTCCTAGAGGTGACTTTTTGACATCGGTCCAGGGTGCGGTGAGCATTCGGGAGGCTCGTGTCCATCCTCTTTGTTTCAGTCACAGCCGTGGATCACATTTCAGTGGGGTTCTGGGTAGGGGGATTAATTTCCAGCGAGCAGGACAGTTTTAGTAGCAATCCCTCAGGCAACCTAAAGCCTCCTTAATCGCTGCAAACAATCAAGGCAGTTGTTCACTATTAATGCCAACAGTTTTCATTTTGGGAGATTTACTCACAATATAGGTCAGCGAGACAATCAAGAATGTCAAATTAGTTCAATGACAAAATTAAGCCAGGTGCTTATATATTAATCACAGATTTCACACTGATGTACAGATTTGACTTGTACTTGCCCAACTCGTTGGGATATTACTTCACGTCTCACATGACGGCACAGAGGCGACTCGGTGGGTCATCTCCACGAGGTTTCCCTAAATAAGGGCTCTCTGAATAGAGCTGGACATCATGGCCTGAAAATCTTAATAGGCTGACAACGATTTTATTTTTATCTGCCGGATCAACCAGACATGCTTCCTGGTGGGGTCGGTCATGCTAATTAAAATGATAGCTGCCTTGTGAAAATCGGTTTTGGTGTTCCCCCAGGGGAAAAAAATATACTTTCAATATTTATGCAAATTAGGGCTTTAGTGCACTGAGGGGTGGGGCCTATCCACTTGATTGCACCTCAGCTATCCATTGCTGGTGCACTGAAGGGCTCATTTGAATAAAGGTATTTTTGCTTGGGAACGCCGCAGGTATCATTTTAATCGGCAGGATCATCCCTATGAGGCAGTATGCCTGCTTTAGTAGGTTTCATCCTACTGACGTGCTTTTTTATGTTTAAGCAGATTTTATTGAACTTTTCAGTAAGTCAAAAGTACAATAAGGCAATAAAACGCATTTTAAATAAGTGTTCTAAGAACTGGTACTATATATCAGTAAGAGTTAAGGTTACGTTACACCACAGTAAAAGGATAAACAGCACACTAATTTGGCCTTTAAACAATTAATTATGAGAAATGAAGAGGAAAGGAATCAAGTAGTGATTGGAAAGAGATGGGAGAAAATAGGCAGAGAAGGATGGGGAAAAGGGGAGCGGAGCAGGAGAGGGAAGGGGGAAGAAGTAAGTCTTAATTAGGTACCGTATATTATATGTTGATCTCTGAGCTCAGCTGAGAACAGATTAGGGAAAAAAAAGTCCGGGGATTCCAACGAGCCCAGGTCTTAAGGTATTTGGAGGACTGGTCTGAGGCTTCCGCGGCAATTTCCTCCATCCTAGCGGCAATTTCCTCCATCCTAGCTATCTCCTGCATTTCCTGGAACCCACTGCACATGCGCCGAATGCCAATGTCTAGGAATTACTGCTCTAGCGGCCGTAATACAGAATCTCAGCAGGCTCCCTTTTTGGGATGAAATAGAGCCCGGAAGGATGGAGAGGAGCGCTATTTGAGGGGAATGATCAACTGTTTTCCATGAGATATTGTGAAAAATTTTAAATATCGAGTCCCAAAAGGTCTTGATTAAGTCACACCCCCACCAAACGTGTAGCATTGTACCTTTTTCCCTGTTGCAGCGCCAACATAAATCTGAAACTGAGGGAAAGATTCTATGTAATCTCACCGGATATCTGTACCAACGTGATAAGATCTTATCGTTTTTGTTTTTTTTCTTGGGCGGCACAAGCCATAGAAAGCTTATGGGAAAATAGAAATGCTTTTTGTAAATCCGCTCTTTCGATGGTGGTTCCTAGTTCCAATTCCCATCCAGCGATAAAGCTCGGATTGTCTTTATATGAACCAGTCAATAAATTCTGATATAGTTGAGAGATGAGGTGAGTCGGTGGAGAGGACACGGTGAACAGCTTTTCAGTCTCGGTTAGTGTGGCCCCAAAGGAACACTGCGCTCCCCTGGACACTGACGTGCTTTTTTTTTAAAGGGAACCTGATGTGCAGGGTGAGCCGAGCAGACTGATTTATAGTTTAGTGGGAAAAGATTCCTGTAACTTGTAAATTTATATTCTGGGCTTAGGAGTCCGGTGGGTGGTCCTTCAGTCATTGATTAGGACTGTCCACCGGACTCCTAAGGTCAGAAAGCGCAGTGGTTTAGGTCATTTAATAGGGCTGGGCAACTATGACAAAAATGAAAATCGCGATGAATTGAACATGTAACCTCGATTTTAATTATTGCATGATTAGTTGGGGGTGTGGCTTAGCACCACGTTATACGCCAATGGTTTGATCATATTTGTGTGTATACATATACATAGATATATATATATATATATATCTATCTATCTATCATAAAATCCCTGTGTGAGTGCGCTGTGTCACCAGTTTTGCACTTGGCATGTGCGGCGTCCAATCTGGACACAGCGCTCCACATGGACACAGCGCTACACGCAAGTTTCCCTGCAGCCTGACTTTCAGGATGGCAGTGGGCAGAGTATTAGCTGTAATGTCCAGTTAACACTTTGCTTGAAACGGCCGACATCTGTGCCTTTTAACCCCTTCCATGCCGCAGTCCTTAAGGACCGGTGTCTGGAAGGGGCTAACCATCAGGCCGCTACTCTGCCCTGGAAGCGGCCCAATGCTTGAAGGGTTAATGCCCCCCGCACACAACACGCCCGCTAGCCCCCCTTTTCAAGATGCAGAGCGTACAGACCCCCCACCCTCCCCCTTCAAGACGGCAGAGCGTGCAGCACCCCCACTTCTCTCTTTCAGGATGGCAGAGTGGCAGCGGGCAGAGTGTTAGCTTTAATGTCCAGCTAACACTCTGCTTGAAACGGACGACATCGGTGCTGGCACCGATGTCGGCCGTTTAATCCCTTCTATGCCGTGGTCCTTAGGGACCAGCGGCCCGATGCTTGAAGGGTAAAATGAGGGAGGGAGCTCCCTCCCTCATATCGGGCCGCTGCGCTGTGGCAGCGTACCGATGGTTACCATGGCAACCGGACGCCTTCACAGACATCCGGCTTGCTGTGGTATATCTAAGCCTGATCAGGCTGTTGCTAAATACGAGTGTATTACTGTACAGCAGCAGTTGCATGAAGCGCACGGCGTCATAGCAACCAATGGCGCCGTGCGCTCCTGCACTCAGCAGAAATCCAGGCCGGTATCTCACGGTCCGTGTTCCACGGACGTGTGCATGAGGCTTTAATGCGAGTTCAATACACTGCAGTACACTATATACTGTGTACTGCAGTGTATTGTAAGCTGTCAGACCAAGTGGGTCTGGGTCCCAAAAAATAATAATAAAAAAGTAAAAAACAAAAAAAAACTTCCTATATCCACACATAATTGGTTAAGAATGTAAAAAATAAAAAACACTAAACATGTTTGGTATCGTTGCGTCCGTAAGGACCTGATCTATAAAAGGATCATCTTTTACCGCATGGTGAACACCATAAAAAAAAAGAAAAACTGATGGAATTGCAATTTTGCCTACTTTCCACAAAATGGTATAAAAAGTGATCAAAAAAGTCATATGTATCCAAAATTAGCACCAATTAAACCGTGACCTCATCCCACAAAAAAAAATGAGCCCCTGCACAAGCCAATGATTTTTTTCCCAAACATGCTCATATTGAATAAAATAAAGTTTTAAAAATGCACATATTAGATATCGTCATGTCCGTAACAACCTGCTCTAGAAAAATAGCATGTGATCCAACCCATATAGTTAGCTCCATAAAACAAAAATATATATAAATGTGCCCAAAATAACAAATTTTTTATCACCTTACATCACAAAGTGTAATACCAAGCAATGAAAAAGTCATATGTGCCCCATAATGGTATCAATCAAACAGTCATCTCATCCTGCAAAAAATGAGACCCTACCTAAGGCCCCTTTCACACGGGCGAGATTTCCGCATGGGTGCAATGCGTTAGGTGAACGCATTGCACCCGCACTGAATCTGTACCCGTTCATTTCTATGGGGCTGTTCACAGGAGCGGTGATTTTCACGCATCACTTGTGCGTTGCGTGAAATTCGCAGCATGCTCTTCTTTGTGCGTTTTTCACGCAACGCAGGCCCCATAGAAGTGAATGGGGCTGCGTGAAAATCCGCACTTGCTTGCGGATGCGATGCGATTTTCACGCAGCCCCATTCAATTCCATGGGGCCAGCGTTGTGTCAGAAACGCTGAATATAGAACATGCTGCGATTTTCATGCAACGCACAAGTGATGCGTGAAAACCAACACTCATCTACCCAGACCCTTTGAAATGAATGGGTCCGGATTCAGTGCGGGTGCTATGCTTTCACGTCACGTATTGCCACCTGCGTGGAAAACTTGCTCGTGTGAAAGGGGACTAAAGTTAGACAAGGTTAGTGAATCTGCCACAAAGTGCGTTAGACCATGGCATCACTTTTCAGTGTACAACATAAATACGGTAAATAAAAAATTTACTAAAGTATTTGACGTAAAATGGCTGCACAGACCTCTGGTACAAGGAAACGGGTGAAAGACAAGGGTGGGGGACGTTGGAACGCCGCAATCTGTTATTGATGTATATAATAGAAAAACATCACATTTAAATCTCTCTACAACAAAAAAGTGCAGTAGGTTTTTTTTATTTTTTATTTAAAGAGCTGAACACTGACTTGTAGGATCGCTGCCTTACATCTGGGGCATCAGAGCAGAGCTCGTTAGGAGCTCATTTACATGCCTTTCTTCACTATTTTTTTTTTGTTGTTGAAATTTTAATATAAAAAATGCCACTGTTAAGGGCTGCATAGTATAGGCTTCCATGATCAAACGTGGCAAAAGAAAAATCTTAATTAGAGAAGTTTGGCATTCCAGCTTCCTGGCATCAAGTACTAGTCAGGGAAAGGTTAATGTCATTTTCTAATAGTGAAGGGATTAGTTTTAATCCGTAGAACTGGAAGGAACACATAATGCTGCGGTAACTGCGCCGCGGCTCCAGAACACATGGAGAAGTTAAAGGTGTGTCCTTCAGCTGAAAGTTAGAGCGCTCATTCATAAGCAGATTTCATAGGACCCCATAGCAAAAGTTAGTTTCGTCCTTCCGTTTTTTAAATTTTTTTATATTTTTTTATATTTGAGTGGGACAATTTTAACGCTTGTCTACGGTCCCCAACGTCTGTGTTTTTGAAAAAGTGGATCAGGTGCTTTTTAAATATGGTCATATTTTTTTCCCAGTGTATTTACGCCAGACAAGTGACATGAATACATTACTAAATCTCTCCTGTGCTTCCCTTTTAGGCCTTTTTCACACGACCGTATGGCTTTTTCAGTGTTTTTGCGGTCCGTTTTTCACGGATCCGTTGTTCTGTTTTTTTGTTTCCGTTTTTCCGTATGGCATAAACAGTATACAGTAATTACATAGAAAAAATTGGGCTGGGCATAACATTTGCAATAGATGGTTCCGCAAAAACGGAACGGATACGGAACACATACGGATGCATTTCTGACTGGAATGGAGCTATGGAACGTGATTTGCAGGCAATAATATGACATGTTCTATCTTTCAACGGAACGGAAATACGGAAACTGAATTTTTTTGCCTTAGGCCTCTTTCACACAATCGTTTTTTTTTGCGTTCCGTATACGGAACCATTCATTTTAATGTTTACACAAAAAAAACTGAATGTACTCCGTATGTCTTCCGTATCCGTTCCGTTTTTGTGGAACCATCTATTGAAAATGTTATGCCCTGCCCAATTTTTTCTATGTAATTACTGTATATGCCATACGGAAAAACGGGCCGCACCCAAGGCGACATATACCATACACTCTCCCACACGGGGTCTGTACAGTGAAACAGAGTGCTGAGCTGATCTGGTTTCCTTTCTGGATTTGTGTATAGTGACACCATCACACCTGCCGCTCTCCGCCCCAGACAGCGCAACACATGTGGCTTAGCCAAGTGTTCAAACTGGAGGCACAACTATGTGAGGGCAAGCGTAACTCTGTGGGAGGGGGCATAATCTATGATGGAGGCATCACTATGTGAGGGGGAGCATCTAGGGGCATAACTCTGTGGGAAGGGGCATAATCTATGACGGAGCCATCACTATGTGAGGGGGAGCATCTAGGGGCATAACTCTGTGGGAAGGGGCATAATCTATGACGGAGGCATCACTATGTGAGGGGGAGCATCTAGGGGCATAACTCTGTGGGAAGGGGCATAATCTATGACGGAGGCATCACTATGTGAGGGGGAGCATCTAGGGGCATAACTCTGTGGGAAGGGGCATAATCTATGACGGAGCCATCACTATGTGAGGGGGAGCATCTAGGGGCATAACTCTGTGGGAAGGGGCATAATCTATGACTGAGGCATCACTATGTGAGGGGGAGCATCTAGGGGCATAACTCTGTGGGAAGGGGCATAATCTATGAAGGAGGCATCACTATGTGAGGAGGAACATCTAGGGGCATAACTCTGTGGGAGGGGCATAATCTATGATTGAGGCATCACTATGTGAGGGGGAACATCTAGGGGCATAACTCTGTGGGAGGGGCATAATCTATGACGGAGGCATCACTATGTGAGGAGGAATATCTAGGGGCATAACTCTGTGGGAGGGGGCATAATCTATGATTGAGGCATCACTATGTGAGGGGGAACATCTAGGGGCATAACTCTGTGGGAGGGGCATAATCTATGAGGGAGGCATCACTATGTGAGGGGGAAAATCTAGGGCAGGGCTGGCCAACCTGTGGCTCTTCAGCTGTTGTAAAACTACAATTCCCACAATGCCCTGCTGTAGGCTGATAGCTGTAGGCAGTCTTAGCATGCTGGGAGTTGTAGTTTTGCAACATCTGGAGAGCCGCAGGTTGGCCATCCCTGATCTAGGGGCATAACTCTGTGGGAGGGGGCATAGTCTATGACAGAGGCATCACTATGTGAGGGGGGGCATCTAGGGGCATAACTCTGTGGGAAGGGGCATAATCTATGAAGGAGGCATCACTATGTGAGGGGGAACATCTAGGGGCATAACTCTGTGGGAGGGGCATAATCTATGACGGAGGCATCACTATGTGAGGGGGAACATGTAGGGGCATAACTGTAAGGGGGACGTCACTTTGTGGAGGGCCACCTAAGGGGGCATAACTATGAGGGCAGTATTACTGTGTGTGGGGGGACACTTAAGGGGTCATCAGTCTCTGGGGGGAATGTGTGGGAATGAGGGGGGCACTTAGTAGGGCTTCATAAAGGATAAATCATACTGTGTGAGGGGTCACTTGGAGGGCATTACTTTGTTCTAGGGGCATTTAAGGGGGCCTCATTTTGTGGGGGGGGGGGCACTTAAGGAATCATCCTACTGTGATGGGGTACTTAGGGGCATCATGTTGTGTCAAGGGCTCTAAAGCAGCATCTTGCAGAGTGAGGGCACTTAGGGGACATTCTATTGTGAGGGGACACTAAGAGGGTATCATACTCTGAGGGGCAATAAAGGGATGTCATACTGTCTGGGTGTGGCCGACAATACACTGATGTGTATGGGGGCCTTAAAGTGGTTCTCCAGGAATGGTTTAAAACCTGTCAGAGAATGGGAGCAGGACTTGTTGCCTCCACTTGCATAGTTCCCTGGAAAGGGGGGGGGGGGACTCGGCCTCATTACACGGTACAGTCAGGCACTTGCATATACTACACATTGGTGAACGTTCCTGTCCGACTGCTCAGCTATGATGGCATATCATTACCATCTATTGCAGAGCATTGTAGTGAAGCCCTGTCCCCTCACCCTCTAGACCAGGCATGGCCAACCTGCGGCTCTCCAGCTGTTGTAAAACTACAACTCCCACCATGCCCTGCTGTAGGCTGATAGCTGTAGACTGTCCGGGCATGATGGGAGTTGTAGTTTTGCAACAGCTGGAGAGCCTCAGGTTGTCCATCCCTGGTCTACACAGCTCAGCAAGTGAAGACAGTCCTGCTTACTTTCTAATAGTAGAACAGTCTGCTTGTGGCCATTTTAAATTGTTCCGGTAGAACCCCCCTCTAAGGGAACTCTCATTACTACTGTCTGACTATGCTTCATTAAAGGAGTCCTCCAGGATTAATGTTTCTTTAAAAAAGTTTCAAAATAGTGTAAACTAATAAAATGAATCGTACTCTCCTTACCGAATCCCCCACAGTCCCTGTTCTCTGGTACTCTGCCGGTCTCTGCCTCCTGAGCACTCCTTTCCTTTGTGTTGAAAGGGAGCGGGAAGCAGAGTCTGAACGGGAGCAGGAGGAACAGTAAGGTATGACTTTTTTTTATTTTTAATTTTACATTGACCTTGCAGGTTGTAGTCCTTGAGAAGACAATCCAATGAGTGAAAAACCAACTTGTTACAATTTATGGTACATTAATATGACCGTATATATTTTGAGATCGGCAAAATATGGATGGCATCCATGTGACATTCGTGTTGCATCCTTTTTTGCGAACCTATTGACTTCAATGGGCCAATGGTCGTCATTTCTGGCCAAGAGTAGGACACGTTCTTTCTTTTGCGGAAACGACATACGGATGTGGAAATCACACAGAAGAGAAATTGTCAGGTCTGCGGACGCCTTATGACCAGCTTCTGATACTATTCTTCTTCACCACGCTGCCTTCTCTTACACTATATTCCAATTTCCATGAGAGATGATTCTGAGGAGACGTGTTTACTTTTTAGCGCCGGCTAAGGAGTTGGCATTCCTTTAGTATAACTGGTGGTAAATCTCATTAGCTAAATCAAGGCTACCGAGAGGATTAAGTTTATTTAAAAAAAAGCATCCTGTAATTATAAAATTCTTCCAACATTACGTGAATTTCTTTTTTTAACCGGACAATGCAAAAACACATCAATCCTGGGTTTGTAGAGAAATATTTTTGAATTTTTAATTAGAGTTCAGATAAAATACCTGACTCCTACAAAGAAAGCAGAAAAAAGAGCGACATTTTTAGTTTGGCACATCATATATTCCACTTTACCCACCAGGATCCTTTGTGATACGTCAAAATTAGAAAAACAAGACTGCTTTGTTCCCGGAACGATCTTGTCTGCAGGAGGTGTCTGGTTCCACAGCTTGTTCTTAGTCAGACACAAACCATAGATAAGAGTATGGCTATTAATGGGCAAAATCAACTGTTTATCATCATACAACCTCTTAAGGGCTGTTTCACACGAGCGGATGCCATGCGTGACCTCCGCTCCGTGAATGACAGCCAAGACCCGATGCGGACAGCAGAAGCACGGAGCAGTAACATGACTGATAATGCTCCGTGCCTCTCTGTGATCTCTTTACTACAAAATCACGGGGACAACTTTATCTCACTGTGATTTCGTAGTAAAGAGATCAGAGAGGCACGGAGCATTATCAGTCATGTTATTGCCCCGTGCTTCTGCAGTCCGCATCGGGTCTTGGCTGTCATTCACAAAGCGGATGTCACGCATGGCATCCGCTTGTGTGAAACAGCCCTTAAGGCTAGCTTCACACTAGCGGCAAGGAACTCCGGCAGGCTGTTTCGACAGGTAAACTGCCTGTTGGATCCGTGCTGCCGCTAGTGCACGCGTGCCCCCGGACTACCGCTGCGGCCTCATTGACTATGATGGGGGCGGGCCAGGGCTCTGACGGCAGCACGGCAAACATGCCGAGAGGCGGCCGGAATAAAAATACGACATGTCAGCAGCTTGAACCAATGAAGGGACAGTGGGTGTGTTTCAGACTACTACAGATTGCCTATAGGCACTGTAGCTAATCTGTAGTCACAGATCACAGCTGGTAATCCTCAACTATAGCTATTGACTTGCACTAGCTCATAACTGGACAGTCACTTTAAATTATCAAACTCCAGCTGCCAGCAATGATCGCTTTACTGAATAGGCTTAAATTATAAATCTGTGTTCAGTAATCTCCTAAATTCCCTGTAATAGAGACAGATGGAATTTTATAATGTATCTTTGAGGCTAGAAACCACAGTAAAAAGAAAACTAAATATCTTTTTTTTTGTCTGCTTTCTAAGCAGCATCCCTCGAAGGATCCTATATGGATCCAATCCGGTTAGATTAAAATGCGCTAGGTATATAATCTGTAGCACAGCGGACTATGGGTTGAGCTCTAAAGTTAAATTTAAAGGGGTTGCTCAGACCTGTAAAAGAAAGTATACTTACCTGCTTCCTGTCTCCTTCACTCCTTGGCTGCGCTCCCTCTATGTAAATTATCTGTTTGAGGCCACTGCAGCCAATCGCTCTGTCAGGTGACCGATTGGCTGCAGAGGCGTCAAACAGGAAGTTTACATCCAGGAAGCCCATCGGAGCCGCCAAGGCCGGGGAGTGTAGGAACCGACAGCCAGTGCCGGGAAGCAGGTAAGTAGGCTTCCCTGCGCAGTTCTGAGCAGAGGGCAGGGTTTTGCAACCCCCCGCCCAAAGGTGCATAACCCCTTAAAAGAAGTAGAGAGAGGTTCATCTGGGAGATCAGTCCTATCTTTGAAGATTTTTTTTCACCTTTTTTTTTTCCTTTCCCTTTCCCTTTTGTCTATTTATCCCAATTATACCTAGTCTATCATATTCTTATTATTTCAGACTGTTCCTTCTCTATATCCATGTAAGGAATATTCTGCTATGAGAATGCAGAATGTGCATTAATATATAGAAAACTGAGGTTGTATCAAGAATGAATGGAAAAAATGGGCACATTGACCTTCTGAGAGTCCAGTCTGGAGCTGAACTTTATTTAGGATGAAGTGACTGTCTGTGAACAGTGTGCAACAATTTTCCCTGGTACCTGTCTCATGGGAGAGAACAGTTTTCCATTTGTTTTATCTCTTCAATGTTCTTCATGTCTTGGGTTATGACAGTTTCCACTGCTTATTCCTTATGCAAACATCCCATTCTTGACAGACCACCCAAAACATGAAGACATGCCCAGAGAACATTCATTGCTAATTATGGGAACAGACATACCAAAAATGTTGCCTTAAAATAACCATACACTAATGGAAACTGGGTTTTTCTCATTGTCCTCTTTCACTTTTCTCATGATGTCGTTTCACCACCTTAAGTTCATACCACGTGTGGCTTTTATCTGCCGAAGAGGTTGATACAGCCTCGAAACGTGTTAAGCTGTACACTAAATAAACACTTTAATGCTTTTGACTGTATCGGCCTAATCTGCTTTATGTTAAAAGAGAAGGAACCACCGAATGGATTGTAAATTGTTCTTCTTCTCCTCGATAACATTAACCATGACTTTTATGACATCTGGTTTTGAAGATCATCTCCATGGCATGTTGAGAGCACATCATAATTTTTGCAGTTGAATGAGATTTATTAAACTGAAGACCTTTTTGACCATAGCAACTAATTTCTTAAGGCTGAGTTCACATCTGCAGCTTCCATCACAGATTGATGGACAAAAAAAGAAAAGATACCACTGCATGCAGACATATTTTGTCCAACAGAGTGACCATATTCATGCCTCAATGGACACCCTGATGGACCCCATTTTAAGGACAGCCCAAAAATGTACCTATGCAATATTTTGACATGCAATGGTGTAGCTAGAATGGCACCCAGTGGGCATGTTCTTTGGGTATTCTTTGTGGGAACCAAAATGTCACACTGCCATAGCCCAGGCTCTTTAGATACAATTCTAGGATAACAAAATGAATCTTTGCCTACAACTAACTGTACAGGTTTGTCCAAGAGCCTTAACATGTCATTACTATGAGAAGATGGGACTCTATAAGCATGATCTATCTAAAATAACCCGTAGATTGTCCTCTCCATGGCGCCCTGTGTTTACTCAATACACTGTAAAATAAGCGAATGGCTATTACAGATAAGCGCGTGTGGAACCACTGTGCCAGCTAGCCAGTTTGGTGTAGGGCTAACCCAAAGGGCATTATTCCAGAACTCAACTGGTATTCACTGTTTAACCCCTGTACAGGAATTTGGCCTTCGCTCTAGGGAAGCAACCAGACTACTACCTCCTGAGATAGTCCTGGTGTAGTTGGCAGCTGACCCACTGGTGTCCGGAACTCCAGTGCAGGCAGGGGGAGCGGAGGATGCAGAAAACATGTTAAAACCGCAGGAGCAGTCTGAACAGTCAGTAAGGCTTAGATGCAGGTTACTAGAGCTAGACTGCACACTGGTAGTGTAGATAAATGAAGACACAGGACAAACCAGCAGGCTGGGTGGTAGTGAAGACACGGGCAGGACAGGCAAGATGCGTACTTGACTGGAAGACGAACAAGGCAGATGGACAGGGATAACTTAAACAGAACTGGAAATGTAGGAGCACACAGGAAGGAAACAGAACATGGAGTACAGCAGGAACACAGGCAGGATAAACGCAAGTAAATTGCAATAGCACTGGACTATAAGACACCTCTGCTCGTCATCAGGGCACGTTAAATACACAGGGACCCCAAGCCATTGGCTGGCGCGCAGTAAGGGAACAGGCTGGAGTATTAGACAGAATTATGGAGGTAGCAGTATTGTGAGTAGCATGGTGTCTGTGCCCACAGTGGCGAGCAGAGCAGCAGCGGCCATGGCCAGTTGTCCTAACAGTGACATACATTTGATTATCTTAATAGTTATATTCACAGAATTGCCACTTATTCTCTGAAATCATTAAATGAAGCAGTCACGTGCAAGTTTTGCATGTTGGCGAGTGGTGACATAACCCTTTGGAACCCAGGGATGAAATGGATAGCATTACTTGCGTGAGATCCGAGCCTGGAATTTGAGCCAGGATTACCTGTTCCAGCAGAGGTGTTCTAAACCTTAAACTGCCCTATCAATGTTGTGTATTTGGCTAGAGGGTCTCACAATGTCGGGTAACACAGAGTTCAGTTCCTGAGAAGATGGCTTTGATATAATGGTTAGAATGTAGAGAGAGGGACTTAAATCGAAAAGTGACTTAAAGGGAACCTGTCATGTGGATTTTTGATTATAATCATATACAATCATTAACTACTAAAAAGTGCCTTAGATTCACTTACTGGTGTGACAGATGGTTACCTCATAATATACACACAAAGATGCCGCATGCTAATGAGCTGATCTAGCGTATATTTAATTCAGAGCTATAGCCACTCCCCTGCCCACCTGCTGCTGATTCATATGGAAAATAACTGTCAATCAGCAGCAGGTAGGCGGGGAGAGTCAGGAGCTCATGAATATTCAGGACTCATCATTATCAGCTGGAGCTTTTCAATACAAGATGTTGGCAGATTGACTGGGTCAATTAAAGAAAGTGACCCAGCATTTTGCTAAGAGAATCGGTCACTTATTTATGTTGCCCTTAGTTAGGACACCATAAAACTGTTGACAGGTTCCCTTTAAATGTACCAGACAAGAACTTGAAAATTAGACAGTCAGGGGTTTTGGATGTCAGTTGTAGTAGATCTCATCCCATTATTCTTTGGCCTACCAAACAAAGGTGGATACTTCATGGCAGAGTTTGCTCTCATAGATGTCTGAATAAGACATATTGCAGAAAACTTTCAGAAGTTTTTTTGTGTGACATACACATTTTGTGTAGCTGGTTAAAAAAAAAAAACAAGAATGACACCAATATTGTGCCCTTTTTTATGGATTTTTTACATCTTTTGTACCAAATCATAAAAAAAATAGAATATAAATTATTTCAGCCACATTGCCCACAGATAAAGGGTTATGGTTATTTCAATACAATTGAACTGGCTTGGATTGATTTTATTTTGACTTGTTACCTATTTTATAGATTACTTCCTAAGGCCCCATTCACACAACAAAGCCCTGTACATGGAGATCCCATGGTTCTGTATGGCTGATCTGTAGACACTCTGAGCTGCATGGTACTATACCATACTTGAGTGAAAAAAACCTGAGATATAGCATGTTCTTATGGGGGCACACTGAGGAACATTAAGTTTGTATGGGTGCCAAATTAACTATCCTTAAAAAAGAATACAGTATGTACATTTAGTGTCTCTTTTATTTAAGATCATCAGCATCCATTGACCTTGGTTTTTCAAAAATGGGGCTAGCTGGAGGCATCTAATCATACTTTGTGTAGTTGCTATCTCATCATGAGTCATGAATTGGGTTTAGTAATATGTTACCACAGTGGGCATATAGACTTCGTATATAACACTGTTTGGCTTTTATCTGTACATTTTTGTTAGTAGACACTAGAAGATGGAAATCAGACATTTAAAGTTAGTTTGGGTTTTTCCTGGGAAGGATTGCTTTCTCTTGAGTCATTACTTTGGAATCTTCCTCTTCATATTTACGCTCTTATGTCAGTTTGATATTGAAGCTTTCCCATGTGTTAAGTGAAGATGTTATTTTATTAAATTGTTTCTTTGGAAGCCTTACATCACTCAGGAATTTGATCGTAGTCATGTTTTTTTGTGGAAGCATTGGCTTCTCTACAGTTGTACATCTTACAGAGATCCTATCGCCAAAGAACCACTGGGTGCAGTACACAATAACTGCCCTCTATCCAAGTGCCAGTTGGGTGGACCAAAAATATTTTTATTGAAAATATTTAGCCACTCACTCCCTTTTGGGAGCATGCTTGGCCATTGTGTATTAATCAGAGGTCACGTTTTCTACCTTTGAGTGGTATCTACCTGTTTCCAGAGTTGAAATATTTGTATTAGCGACATAGTCCTCTCTCTTTTTGGTACTTTTGGCCTATCTGCAGTTGTCTCCGGACATCGTACATGGTACCTAATTTTGTGCTCTTTAGTATACTAAATAGGATCATGTCATCAAAATGCTGCTATTGTACAATACACCCTAAGAGCTCAAACAGGCCTCTCCGCAAGGAGATACAATTGCCCCTCACCCAAGAATTTTTGTACAAAGCTTTTTAGAAATTTTTACTGGATCCCCTAACTATCTAATGGGTAGGGGCCTCTTCCAGATAGCAAATGTCACGAGAGAGAGGATTTCAGCATGCCCTATACTATGTTCCCTCAAGAGATGAGCTGTTCTCCAAGTGGTATTCTGACCCCACGGAATAAAATATGAACACTCAGCCATGCCAACATGTTGAAGTTGTTGGGGGAAATAACTGTGGGCCAAAGAAGCGTTTGTCCATCGATTATCTCATGCATGGCCAGCTTTAAAATTTTTTCCAGATAATTCAAGTTGCCTGAAAGACGGCGGAGTCGGACACCATTGAATACCTCCCAAGTTATTTTTTTTTAGCCTCTTCAATAGCATTCATGAGATGTACTGTATATTTGCATACGCTCACAATACTTTATCGGTAACACTTTGAGTGAATTTTCTATGTAGTATTGGGATTTTCTGTTTAAGGTTGAGATGAGGCTCAAGAAATCGTCCATGTTATATTTAGGAGACCTTTGAAAACATTTATCTTTTTCTCAAATATCTTCAATTTTGTTAAGGTCTCAAAATTTTGCATTTCTAATGTTAAGATATATTCTACTGTATATTTAAGAAAACCTGTATTCAGCCTCATAAATCTGGTGAAAAAGGTCAACCTTTGACCAGCTTGAAAATGCCAATTAGAGATCATGTCATTGTCTACATGGATTAGGATTTCCTGCTGAAATAATTGCTCTCTGCTGGAAATCAAAAAGATAGTTACATGATCCACATTTGTAGAGGATGAGTTGGATGATGGTAAAGTGTCCTGCAGGTGGTCAGTATGACATGATCTAAGGGTGGTAAACGGGACAACCCAACATCTCATCACCATATATTGGATGAAGACTGAGGATGTTTTGTTACAGAGCAGGCAATCTAATGTCTTCAGATGTTTTTCACACAAGACCTCGTTAACCCTGCTGATGGTAAAACATGTTGAAAATCAACCTATGTCTGCTTTAATGTTCCTTATTTAGAAACCTTTATTCATCAGAACACTTGAAACCCTTAATGTACTTAAATGTTTCCATCACAAGCCCCCCTCCCCTTTCATCTCCTCTAAGCTGCGTATATTAATTCACCTGCGTCTCTCTTGGAAAGCTTTACTCTTAGTTCCTAATGGTTTTACTATGCTATTTACAAAATGCTCAGTCACATTGGGCTCGAAGCCTGGAGTATACATTGGTGCCTTTGCTAACCTTTAGTACAATCATAAACTGGTGGTTTTAAGTTAAATGGCCTCCCTCCCCAAATCAGAAACCATAATCAAACCTTATAGAATTAGGGCTCCGTTTCAGTAGGTAGGTACACAACTTTAATCAATTGATTAATTTCTCATATTCTAAAGGGATTGTCAAAGGTTTGAAAACTTTTTGCACTTTCTTCCAAAAACAGAGCCCCACCTGTCCACAGGTTGTGTCTGGTATTGCCGCTCAGTTCCATTGAAGTTAATGGGCCTAAGCTGCAATACAACATACAGCCTGTGTACGGGGGATCTGCTGTTTTTGGAAGAAGGCAATCAAGTTTTTTAAAGGGGTTAACCAATATTTGAAAAACATAAGTGGAATATACCCAAGCAATCAAGATGTAACATCCTTTTCCCCGAAAAATGGCGATCTAACTGCATACACGTAGTGGTTTGGTTATTGTGTAAAGTTATGGAATGGGCAGGTTGGCATACTTCATAAAATCTCCACCCAAAACCCAAAAATTGGCCTTTATGTCAAAGAGCATCTGTCAGCATGATCAATCCCATTAAACCAAGCATACCGTCTGTTAGGAATGATCATGTTTGGTTAAACCTGTCTTGTAGCAATGTGTTGTCCTTTTTTTGAGAAATTTGTACTTTATTTGTATGCTAATTAGATATTCAGACCACCAGGTCTGAAACGATTCATCTATGTAATCAAGGCAAAAAAATCTTCGATGCATCGAGGATTCGTTTAAATTACATGACCACGGAGCGTGAGTAGAGCTTCTTACTCAACGCTCCGAGGCCTCCCGACTCGGCACCGCGCTGCACTGGCCAGAGCCTTGCGTGCACACATCGTCAGCGCGCATGTTGGGAAGAAGACACGGTCCGTCTCCTGCGGCCTCCATGTCAGCGCACTGCCAGGAAAGGTAAGTATAAAGTTAGCGGGGGGTTTGAAGGGGTCATCTGGTCATCTGTGATGAAGGGGGCACCTTTAATTTGAAGGTGCTGATGGCGCTGGGGGAGTGGGGGACGAGACTTGGATGGCATATAAGGGCTGATGGTGCTGGGTGGGGGACATGGCATGGAGTGGCTGATCTGATGGCACTGGGGGAATGCCATCAGGGGGAGGCACTGGGGGAGGGGGGCATGGCAATGGATGGCATGGAGGCACTGGGGGATGGGGTATGGATGACATGGAGGGGCAGATGGCACTGGGGGAGTGGGAGACATGACAATTTGGCTGGGAATGGATGGCATGGCAGAAGGATAACCAGGTATATGCTCTCATTGACTATAATGTGGTCCAAGGCCATCTGACCATGTTCCGGCATACATGCTGTGTATCGTTCAAAGCACCAAAGCGTTTTTTTTTGTCCGGCCAAAACCCAGCTTGAACGCTGTAACAAGGCCGGACCCCATTACAGTCAATGGCTGCAGCAGCCGGCAGTATCCAGCTATACCCGATACGGTACATTCTGGCTGTTCTTCTGACAGAATGTATATTGCAACTGTGAAAGAAGCCTTGTGTGTACAATTATGTGCGATACTACTGTAAGAAATGAAAATACAGTTTTTTTAAAGCAATACTTTATTTTAAGAAGGTTTTTCTTATTAGAGTACTCTATTTAAGCCCTACTTGCAGCGTTATTCTGTCCGAGATGGCGACGCAACCAAACGGAACGGGTGCATTCTGTTTCGTTCAGTTCAGTTTTGTCCCCGTTGACAATGAACGGGGACAAAACTAAAGCGTTTATCTCCGGTATTAAGATCCTATGATGGATCTCAATACCGGAAAATAGAAACGCTAGTGTGAAATTAGCCTTAAATAGTCTAGAAATGTCATCACGGATGTTTTCCATGTTCAGGGTTATGCTCGTAACCTAATACTTTGGCACACAATTTGATTTTGCAACATGGCAGGTTTTCAGTTTGATTGCCTTGTAAGAATTTTATTATGACTCGGGTCCATTCAGTTAGCTTGTAATATGAAATGATACAATGATTCACACCCTGAAATTCCACAGCGCACTTGCCTTGGGAAGGTTGACTTTTCGATTCTCTCACCATTTGCATTGTAGCGTTATTTGACAACGGATGTTGGGAGGGAAGCGATACCACCTAATGTATTCCTAGCCCTCTTTCTGGAAGATTCCATTTTACGAAAGAAAAAGGAAGAGAAACATTTTAAGCAATTACGCTGCAAAAATCACACTTTAATTTATAATACTTAGAACTTATTTTATTTTATAGCACACAAGTGAACTTGGGTGACCTTTGGAAATTCATGCTGCAGCCATCATAGGTTTCCCATACAGTGTGTATGTATATATATATATATATATATATATATACAGTCATGTGAAAAAATTAGGACACCCTTTGAAAGCATGTGGTTTTTTGTAACATTTTTAATAAAAGGTTATTTCATCTCCGTTTCAACAATACAGAGAGATTAAAGTAATCCAACTAAACAAAGAAAACTGAAGAAAAGTCTTTTCAAGATCTTCTGCAAATGTCATTCTACAAAAATGCCTATTCTAACTGAGGAAAAAGATAGGACACCCTTGCCCCTAATAGCGAGTGTTACCTCCTTTGGCTGAAATAACTGCAGTGAGACGGTTCTTGTAGCCATCTACCAGTCTTCGACATCGGTCTGAGGAAATTTTACCCCACTCCTCAATGCAGAACTTTTTCAGCTGTGAGATGTTTGAGGGGTTTCTTGCACGTACAGCCCTTTTCAAGTCACCCCACAGCATCTCAATGGGATTCAAATCTGGACTTTGACTTGGCCATTCCAGGACTCTCCATTTCTTCTTTTTCAGCCAATCTTTGGTTGATTTACTAGTATGTTTTGGGTCATTGTCATGTTGCATGGTCCAGTTCCGCTTCAGCTTTAATTTTCTAACTGATGGTCTCACATGTTCTTCAAGCACCTTCTGATACACAGTAGAATTCATCGTGGATTCTATGATGGTGAGCTGACCAGGTCCTGCTGCAGCAAAGCAGCCCCAAACCATGACACTTCCACCTCCATGCTTCACAGTTGGTATGAGGTTCTTTTCTTGGAATGCTGTGTTTGGTTTACGCCAAACATGTCCTCTGCTGTTGTGTCCAAATAATTCAATTTTGGACTCGTCTGTCCAAAGAACATTATTCCAGAAGTCCTGGTCTTTGTCAACTTTATCTCTGGCAAATGTCAGTCTGGCCTCGATGTTTCTCTTGGAAAGCAAAGGTTTCCTCCTTGCACACCTCCCATGCAAGTTAAACTTGTACAGTCTCTTTCTGATTGTAGAGGCATGTACTTCTACATCAACAGTAGCCAGAGCCTGCTGTAGTTCTCGAGATGACACTTTAGGGTTTTTGGAGACCTCTTTTAGCATCTTGCGGTCTGCTCTTGGGGTGAACTTGCTGGGGCGACCAGTCCTGGGCATGTTGGCAGTTGTTTTGAAAGCCCTCCACTTGTAGACTATCTTCCGGACAGTGGAATGGCTGATTTCAAAATCTTTTGAGATCTTTTTAAATCCCTTCCCAGACTCATAGGCTGCTACAATCTTTTTTCTGAAGTCCTCTGACAGCTCTTTTGCTCTCACCATGGTGCTCACTCTCACTTCAACAGTCAGGAGCACACCAAACTAAATGTCTGAGGTTTAAATAGGGCAAGCCTCATTCAACATGCAGAGTAACGATCTACTAATTATGTGCACCTGGTGTGATATACCTGTGTGAGATCTGAGCCAATTTAAGAGGGAATACATGTGAGGGTGTCCTATCTTTTTCCTCAGTTAGAATAGGCATTTTTGTAGAATGACATTTACAGAAGATCTTGAAAAGACTTTTCTTCAGTTTTCTTTGTTTAGTTGGATTACTTTAATCTCTCTGTATTGTTGAAACGGAGATGAAATAACCTTTTATTAAAAATGTTACAAAAAACCACATGCTTTCAAAGGGTGTCCTAATTTTTTCACATGACTGTGTATATATATTAGGGCTGCAACGATTAATCGATGTAATCGATTATATTCGATAACTGGATTCGTTGTCGACGAATCCAGTTATCGAATAATCGCCGATTCGTTGCTATTCGGGCGGGCGGTCGCTGCATCTTTATTTTACCTTTTTACAATGACGCTCCCGCTCCTGTAACAGCCAGGCAGAGCGGACGGCGGCGTAACGTCACTCACTCACGTGACACGCCTGCTCCGCCTCCTTCATTCATGAAGTGGGCGGAGCAGGCGCGTCACGTGATTGAGTGACGTTACGCCGCCGTCCGCTCTGCCTGGCTGTTACAGGAGCGGGAGCGTCATTGTAAAAAGGTAAAATAAAGATGCAAGCATCGGGGCCGGGGCTGTTAGGGGGAAGGGGGAGGGGGGATCTGTCTATGGCACTGCTATGGGAAGGGGGGGTCTGTGTATAGCACTGCTATGGGGAGGGGGGAGGATCTGTTTATGGCACTGCTATGGGGAGGGGGGTCTGTGCACTGTTATGAGGAAAGGGATCTGTGCACTGTTATGCCCATAACAGTGCACATATCCCCCTCTCCATAACTACGCCGTCCACAGATCCCCCATAATAGTGTCGTCCACAGATCCCCCATAATAGTGTCGTCCACAGATCCCCCATAATAGTGTCGTCCACAGATCCCCCATAATAGTGTCGTCCACAGATCCCCCATAATAGTGTCGTCCACAGATCCCCCATAAGTGTCGTCCACAGATCCCCCATAAGTGTCGTCCACAGATCCCCCATAAGTGTCGTCCACAGATCCCCCATAAGTGTCGTCCACAGATCCCCCATAAGTGTCGTCCACAGATCCCCCATAAGTGTCGTCCACAGATCCCCCATAAGTGTCGTCCACAGATCCCCCATAAGTGTCGTCCACAGATCCCCCATAAGTGTCGTCCACAGATCCCCCATAAGTGTCGTCCACAGATCCCCCATAAGTGTCGTCCACAGATCCCCCATAAGTGTCGTCCACAGATCCCCCATAAGTGTCGTCCACAGATCCCCCATAAGTGTCGTCCACAGATCCCCCATAAGTGTCGTCCACAGATCCCCCATAAGTGTCGTCCACAGATCCCCCATAAGTGTCGTCCACAGATCCCCCATAAGTGTCGTCCACAGATCCCCCATAAGTGTCGTCCACAGATCCCCCATAAGTGTCGTCCACAGATCCCCCATAAGTGTCGTCCACAGATCCCCCATAAGTGTCGTCCACAGATCCCCCATAATAGTGTCGTCCACAGATCCCCCATAATAGTGTCGTCCACAGATCCCCCATAATAGTGTCGTCCACAGATCCCCCATAATAGTGTCGTCCACAGATCCCCCATAATAGTGTCGTCCACAGATCCCCCATAATAGTGTCGTCCACAGATCCCCCATAATAGTGTCGTCCACAGATCCCCCATAATAGTGTCGTCCACAATTTGTTTTAATATGGCCTTTGAACATAATTTTTCAAGTAAGATCATATAAACCTCTCTGTTTTGTAATTTTGTCGTTTTTTCCGATTAATCGATTAATCGTAGTAATTAATCGGCAACTAATCGATTATTCAAATAATCGTTAGCTGCAGCCCTTATATATATATATATATATATATATATATATATATATATATATATATATATATATATATATATAAATAAATAATATATTGGGGGAGTTAGCTTTACAAATGGTAGGCAGTCTGCAGGATTGGATGCAACATAAGAGTTTTATTGGAAAAAACAACAACAAAAATAGTTCCAACAGGATGGCTTGGTTTCAGCCCATCAAAGTTCAGTCACATAAAGCACTTATCTTCAGCCCTCGTGTCCTGTAACAGATCATTTTTAAACAGGCAGAAATACAGGAGTCGCCTTGTGTGCAGAGTCTTGTCTCTTTCCTTCTCTGGAGCACTGTGGAGAGGAGTGCTCCCAAGTCCTCTCCAGACCACCACACACACTGGTCGTGTGTCTTTTAAATTGGCTTCCAGCTGGGTGAGGTGGTAACCCCTGAGATGGAGTATGGGAGTGACCTTCCCACCCAAACTCTTCAGTCACTCCTAAAACCCGGACCCAAATTCCAGCTACCACGAAACTCCGAGATCTAACATCTCTGGTTTCCATTTACATCCGGGATTTACATTACTGAGAGCAGGAACCTCCGTAACACATACTTGCCATCAATAACCTCTCCTCTTGGATGCATATAATATATATATAAATGTATTACTGTGCAAATGTTTTACGCTGGGAAAAATGCTGCAAAGTAACAATGTTAATAATTAAAATTTACATTTATTCTTCACCAGGACAGTGACCCCCCCCCCCCCCAAATCTACAAGCCAATGTCATTAAGAACTATCTTCAGTGTAAAAACAACAAGGAGTCCTGGAATTAATTATATGGTCCTTTTTAAAGGGCCCTGGTCTCGTCATTGAGTCTGTCTGGGATTACATGAAGAGACAGAAGGATTTGAGCAAACCTACACCCACATCCAGATCTGTGGTTAGTTCTCCAAGGTGTCTGGAACAACCTCCCTGCCGACTGTGTGCAAATGGAAGAATTGGTGCTGTTTTGAAGGTAAAGGGTGGTCACACCAAATATTGATTGGATTTAGATTTCTGTTTTGTTCATTCACTTTATTTGTATTAACAAAATGCTAAGTGAATTAGCAAATGAGAAAGGCGAATTCAATATTTGATGTGACCAACCTCTGCTTTCAAAACGGCATCAGTTCTTCTAGGTACACTTGGACACAGTTTTTGAAGGAACTCAGCAGGGAGGTTGTTCCAGACCACTTGGAGAACTGACCAAGGATCTTCCGTAAATGTAGGCTTGCTCAAATCCTTCTTTCTTTTCATGTAATCCCAGACAGACTGGATGATGTTGAGATCAGGGTTCTGTGGGGACCATATCATCACTTCCAGGACTCCTTGTTCTTCTTTATGCTAAAGATAGTTCATAATGACATTAGCTGTATGTTTGGGGTCGTTGTCGCGCTGCAGAATAAATTTGAAGTTAAACTTAACGCTTCAATTTTCCAAAGCATCCTTACTTTGCAACATTTTTTTCAACACCTTCCTAAAAGTGATTCCTTGCTAGTAGTATGACTGTAAAAAGGGGTTGCCCAGAACTAGATAATGATGGCTGAATTCTTGCTAGAACAGCACCACCCCTGTCAACAGATTCATTTCAATTGAACTGACCTGAGCTGACCATGGCTAGGTGTGGCACTGTTTTGAGAAGAATATAGTCATGTTTTTGTTTGTGATGCTGGACTACCTTTTTGAGAGGTTATGCACATCGTTGTGTTGCATCTCCATACAACTAAACTGTATGGAACGGTCTTTTGACCTAATTCTGTACTGAAAATGATACTATTGGAGGCCTGGCCTTCATTGGTCCTTGACCATCCATTGTGTTAGAACCTGGAGCATTAGATGTCATCATTGGCAGAATTAGCTGATTTCAAAATCTTCTGTCTACCATCTAATGTGAATGACAACCTCCTGACTCTTCTCCGACAGCAGATGACAAGGGAGATAGGGATTAGGCGTGATGGATTTCAACTGCCTGCAGGGGCGACTGAGAACTTAGTGGCCCCGGAAAAAAACCTAAAAGTGGCCCCATGTTGTAGACGAGTCCAAATTGACAGAAGACGGGCCAATACAAGCAAGCAGGGAACGACACAAGTAGGCAGGGCCAGCCATCCCTTAGTGCAGCACAATATACTTCAAATTAGCGTGGTATTAAAAAGCAGGAAGTGCTCAACCCCATATGCAGTGGTGCATCTATACTGGGGGGGCAGATCCTGCACTTGTGGCCCGTTGCTAATGGCAATCCCCAGCAAAAATGCATACAGTGGAGGATGCCTGCAGCCGACCACAAGTACCACAATGGACATCCTACGCAGGATAGCAACTGTGTGGATGTGATAAGCAGTCAAAATGACATAACAAAAACAAAGACAGGTGCACTATGTGGTCTTACTAACCCTCATACTGGTGTAAAATTGAGAATTAGCCAACATATCCTGCTTGGAGGACATGTCTGAGCCCGAGCACCACGCCAAGGTTTCTCAAGTAGCTTGGGAACCTAACGCTAAACCTACCTAAGCTGTGTGGGCAATACCAGGAGCCAGTGGGCGAATTACAGGTGCGCAAGGTCCAACTCAAAGCAATCTCCCAGTAACCTCCAGCATGTGACCATGAATACAATGGGAGGAGGCAGAGAGGTATACTATACTGGGGGGGCAGATCCTGCACTTGTGGCCCGTTGCTAATGGCTAATATTGCAGCACAATATACTTCCCCAGCAGAACCAAATACCACAGTGCAGCATAAAATACCACCCCAGCAGAACCAAATGCAACAGTGCAGCACAATATTCTGCCTCAACTGCAGTATTCTGTCCTGAGGACAGCAATACCGTTGAATACAGGAGGGCACCTTCAGCGCCCGCCTGGGTGCATAACTATCTGATGCTTAGTATTAATGCTGAGAACATTAGATCGTTATGTACCTGGTCGGCAGCTTTAAAGAGGGCTTGGGCGACCCCCAGGGCAATATCCCTGTAGGATCGATAGCCGGTCCCTCCCCGGCTGCCTGATCAGTTTGTTCTTGGGGAAATAAGCCGCTTGGTGGCGATGCGCCAGACCGGAATTTACTCCAAGAATTTTTTATTTATTTATTTTAATTTGCGGGAGGATTTGTAAACGACGTGTTAAATCATTGAAGTTTCCAATACATTTATGCTGTTTTCTTTATCGCATCGATGATTGTACAGCAGCCCCTCGAATGTCGGCTCTTTTGGTGTTCTGCTGGTATGTTAAGTATGTCTATCTGCATTTAAATTAGTGGCTCCAAGACAATCAGATTATATAGCAGTTACTTTGGTGAGAATATAACTGGAACGAAATGGAAACTTCATTTTAAGTCTAATATTAGACCCTGCTTTGGAAAATTCCTTTTAAATGATCACAAGCTGAGAATAGCGAAAGAATTTCAACTTTCAGCAAACAGCATTCACCAAGAATTTTTAACCACTTACGACAGACCATGGGAAAATTGCATTTATTGGGTGACTGTCATTGTTTTATATCGGCTGGAAGACGATCTCTTAGGTCCCGGGCCGGTTATATACTAGCGCTATTTTAGCCGTCTACAGTATATTTTTATCGGCATTGTGCAGAGATTTATTTCAGTCTTCCTTACTTGTTGGAAAATTCATGCTATTTTGGTTGAATGCCATACATGGCAGGCCTCCTCAGACAGAATACAAGGCTTTACTTTCTTGGCATGGTCCTAAAGTCTTTTGCTTTCATGCAGAGTAATTATCAGGCGGTGACTACATTTTAAGTTGTTAAAGTGGCCATAAAAGAGAGACTTGGATAAGGGTTTTTTTTTTTTGCCCGTCTTGAAATAGTGATGGTGAGAATTGGAAAGGAAATATCCAACTACAATTTGGATCTGCTGGCTGCTGCTGTTTTAGACTTGATTAGGGATGAGTTAGACGTACAAGATTCGGGTTATGGATTCTGCTACCACGGACTATATAACTTATGGTCCGTGGTAGCTGAATCCATAACGGAATTCTTGGATAACCTGAACCTTGTACGCCAAACTTGAAAACACAAGTTCGCTCAACACTAGACTTGATGGCTGACCATCGGAAACAGACATCCATCTGACGTGTAGAGGGGCCTCCTGACTCTCTTCTGAGATTTCAGGCAAGATCCGTATCGGGCAGTTGAACCTCAACATGCCCAATCCTTTTTGTTCTCAGGGGTACCTGGCAAGAAGTTTCTTCTCTCTCCCCATACACAAAACACGCCTAGTGTGCCTGTTTATAGTTGATCGGGAGAGATGGCTGCCGGCCAAATGATTGTTCATCAGTCAAGGGTCTTGTGATGGCTAACCTTACTCTTATCACTAAATTCTGAACCATATTTCAGTTGTCGTGACACTGAAATTCAGTGAGGTTGCCCAGTTTAGACAATAGTTTCT